>NC_091221.1:13825088-13832588 GCF_040958095.1 Procambarus clarkii
AGAGGTATGCCACTAGGCATACTAAAAACTAAGAGGCATGAGTTATGAGGAAAGGCTGCGTGAAATTCACCTCACGACACTGGAAGACAGAAGAGAAGGGGAGACATGATCACAACCTACGAAATTCTCAAGAGGAATTGATGGGGGTAGATAAGGCTAAAATGTTTAACACGGGTAGTAAGCGAACAAGGGGACACAGGTGGAAACCGAGTACCCAAATGAGTCATAAGGACGATAGAAAGAACTTTTTTCTGACAGTAGTTAACAGGTTAATACTTCCTAATGTATTAGGAAGTGATGTGGTGGAGGCAGACTCCATACACAAGTTTCAAATGTAGATACGATAAAGTTCAGTAGGGTCAGGAATCTGTACATCAGTTGATTGACGGTTGAGAGGCAGGACGAAAGAACCAGAGCTCAACCCCCCCCCCCCCGCCAGCACAATTATGTGAGTACAATTAGGTGAGTACTCACTCCCACCCCATACCCACACACAGACCCCCACACACACGTACGTTGTGAGAGGAGAGTGGTGAGAGAGAGACGTGTCAGTAGGGCGTCCACGAACTAACGTCAATTACCTCAAGACATTGAAGTGTTACAGAGACAAGAAACATCGTTTCTTGTCACAGAAGGATACACAAACGCAGTGATCAAGTGTATAGTGAGCTCCTATAGCGTTAGATCAGTTAAGGATAAAATAATGTTGAGTGGTGGCAACATCCGAGTCATACCGTGGGACAGTTCAACAAGCTCGGACGACTTGGCTGGTATAGTGTTTTTGGGAAGTGGAAATATAGCAATCACTGTGATCAATCTCACAAAGTGTGCGCACCTTGTTTAAAGTATGCTACGTTGTATATGCTGATTGATGGTCAGTGAGAAATACAGGAAGAATAGCATAATCAGGACCACGTGGGGACAACATTGAGGAGGAGGAGCAGCAGCAGAGAACAGTCGACCCAAACCCCAGCATATGGTCACCACCTCAAAATCACCTAGTACTGTGCTTGCTTGGGGCGAGCTGTTGGTAAATACCCCCCCCACCTCTCTAGGTCATCAATAAGGTGTACAGAGTGTTTTAAAATATTTAATTTGAAATATAACCATATCTGAGGTATTTGGAATCCAAAGAATAGAGAATAGGCTACATATTCCTGTGGCTCTAGTGAGTAAGGCAGACGGGTCAACAGGACCACACCACTCTACTCTTCTCCTCCTTTTTCCCCCCACCCCTCACATACACACACGCACACCACCCATATAGGGCTTTTCACACCAAAGTGACTAATGACCTTATCTACCCTCTCTCACCCTCCTCTTCCCTGCTCTATCCCCTCTTCCCCACTGGACGAAAGGATAGACTGGGAGAACAAGAAACCGTATGGAGGAGAGGATACATGAAGAGCCAAACTAATGGAGGTAGTGACAAGAAATTTTCTAAGCCAGCATGTCAGGGAACCCACTAGGATGAGAGGAAACAAGAATGTAACAACTCTTGTATATATCTCAAAAAAAAAAAAACGATGAACCAGCGAGACTCGACCTAGTCTTCACTCTGAACGACTCCGACATAAGGGAAATCTGTTTCAAGGCCCCAGTAGGAATGACTGACCACAGTGCACTGGTGTTTAAGTATCTGGTTGAAGAAGGGTTATTGAACTTGAGGAGGGGTACTGAAAACAGAAGGCTGGCATTCTGAAAGGGAAACTATGAGATGAGAAAATTCCTAACTGATATAACTTTGGGAAACAGAGCTCAGGGGAAAGACGGCCCAAGACATGATGGACTACATCACACAGAAGTGCAAGGAAGCAGCAAACAAGTTTGTCCCAGTCCAAAAAAAGGAAACAATGAAATGAAGATGAGAAACCCATGGTTCAATCAGAGATGTAGGCTAGCTAAGCAGCAAAGTAAAGGGGCATGGAGAAACTATAGGATATATACCCGAGTATATAGATATAGCACAGATATATACCCGAGTGCCAGGAATGAATATGTCAGGATGAGAAGAGAGGCAGAAAGACAATACGAAAATGACACCGCAAGCAAGGCAAAGACTCAACCTAAATTGTTGCACAGCGACATCAGGAGAAAAACAACAGTAAAGGAACAGGTAATGAAATTAAGGATAGGAGTAGAAGGATTCACTACAAACGACAAGGAAGTGTGTGAGGAACTGAATAAGAAATTCCAGGAGGTCTTCACCTTAGAGCAAGGAGAAATTCCAGAGATAAGAGAGGGAATGGGAACCAGGAAACAGTAGATGAGTTTGAGATTACCTGTGGGGAAGTAAGGAAGCTTTTACTAGAGTTTGATGTGACAAAGGATATATAGGCCCAGATGGAATTTCTCCTTAGAGCCGGTCTGCTGAGCGGACAACACGCTGGACTTGTGATCCTGTGGTCCCGGGTTCGATCCCGGGTGCCGGCGAGAAACAATGGGCAGAGTTTCTTTCACCCTATGCCCCTGTTACCTAGCAGTAAAATAGGTACCTGGGTGTTAGTCAGCTGTCACGGGCTGCTTCCTGGGGGTGGAGGCCTAGTCGACGACCAGGCCGCGGGGACACTAAAGCCCCGAAATCATCTCAAGATAACCTCAAGATAGATATTAAAGGAAGGAGCAGAAGCACTGTGCCTGCCACTCTCCATAATGTATAACAAATCACTGGCAACAGGGGAACTGCCAGAAATTTGGAAAGCAGCTAATGCAGTTCCGATATAAAAGAAAGGGGATAGACAGGAGGCACTGAACTACAGGCCAGTGTCCCTAACCAGCATACCATGTAAGCTGATGGAGACGATTGTGCAAAAAAGGCTAGTGGAACATCTGGAGCGAAAGAACTTTGCAACACAGCATCAACATGGGTTCAGGGATGGCAAGTCCTGCCTCATAGGGTCAATTGAATTCTATGACCAGTCAAGAAAGAGAGGGGTGAGTAGACTGCATATTTTTGGATTGCCAGAAAGCCTTTGGCACAATACCACACAAGAGGCTAGTGAAAAAGCTGGAGATGCAGGCTGGAGTGAAAGGGAAGGTTCTCCACTGGATAAGAGTACCTAAGCCTCACCCTCTCTGTTACGGCCCTCTCGGGACGCAACGGGGTCCTTACTCTGATGTTGTTAGTGGAAGATATATGTATCCGTTCCCGAGCCAGTAGTGGCTATCAAGGGATGAGATCCGTGACGCAAGTAACTTAAAGGGAGTAGGGAAAGAAAGCTAAGAACTTAATATTATATAATGTCCATCACCGATTAAATATATAAAAAGCAAAAAGTGCACAGGGGGAGGGTATTAACACTATACAAGGGGATTAATCCTCAATCGATGTCCTCTGCTGAAGACGCTGGTGCCATAACTCTCGGTGCTTTCTTCGTGGCTTCACGACGTGTCCTCTGAGAATGCCGAGCCTACCCGGGCCACAGGTCAGCCAAAACACAGGTCCACTGGGGGCACCGTCGTGGAGGCCGTCAACCACACGTCCAGCTGGTCTGCTGGCAGGTACTGAGCCACCAAGGCTGGTACGGCCACTCCACGAACGATATAAGGGGTACGCCCTAGACAGGAGTCTCGTGTGATATCACAAATCACCCTCCTGTCCTCAATACCCCAGTGGATTATCGTCTCCAACAGTCGGTCCTGGGTAAATCCTTTCACTGCCACTCCACTGGCAGGCTAACACACCACAGTGTTCTTCCGGGGGGACGACGTCGCAACAGCTGCAGCAAACTTCACAGTATGGAGACTGGCTGCCTCGGGTAGACTGACTCAACCTTCAACACAGCGGTCCCAGGTCGGCTCTGTAAGCAGACACGTCATCAGTAACCGGGACACTAATACACCTCACTTACGGGCTCGGGCGCAAACACCTGACGTATCCAGTCCATAGATGGCGCTGTCGTCGGAGCACCACCTCACCAGAGGTCAGGAGCGGCTGTGTTGTGAGCTGCACAGGACTGGAAACTGGCCCTTGTGGCCGATATTCGCCGTCCTCATCCGGTGTCGTCGTTCGTTTGGCGGGGGTTTCGGGAGCTGACCCACAGATGGCGTAGTTGTTACTGCTCCTTGCTCGGATGCTGGATCCGGGTTCGTAACACCTCCCCACCAAAAAGAATTTGGTTTGGGGTTCTATAAAAAGAAACACAAACCAAATTAGTACGGCGACACTGCTCCAAATGGACACACATGCTTTATAATCTGGGATGGCGAGGCTGTCTCGTCCACAGAACTGTCCTACTGGGCAATTCCGGCACAACGGGAACTTTAAAATTGAAGGCAAGGTCCTGCCTGGTGTAATCTTCCACATCTTCCACGTCTCCACCGAGATGTTAATCCGGAGCATAACCTCACACCTCTCGAGTAAGGATCGGTGTAGACACGATCTGGGGCGTCTTGACACTTCCCTGCGTCGTGGCACCGATGATGGCTGATCCCAGACGGTATTTCTAGTACCGGTCCGGTGGTCCTTCAGGGAGTCGGGCACCTGGAATACAGGGGTCTGATAATTCAGAGTGACAGCGACAGCAGGTAAAAATACTTACAGCATCCTCTACTAGAGTCCACACCTAGTCCCAACGGGGCTGTTCGTATGCCGCAGATGGCATTCGCTCTGCCACCGTCAGGTCGACCAACGTTCCGCATAACGCTGTGTTGAGGCTCAGCAGTCACGCGGGGGGTGTCAACCTGTCGGAAACAGTCACTCATATTATCACATGTCGTACCTCCTGTATCAACCATCACCTTCCAGGTCCCTTCTTCAACTGCAACACTTGCAGTACCAATCTCCAATCCCTGGGACCTCTTCGCGATGTTCAAGGGAGCCATCATCCTTCGGGTCGTCTACTGATCCTTACTGAGAACACAAACGAGAATAAAACAAAATACCGATAGGAAACATTTGGTAAGCCAAGGGATAAGTTTCCTGAGCTTGTCGTGTCCATAGCCGGCACCATCCACTAGCCTGGCTTGGACAGAAGAGGGCACTAGACCTTTTGAACACACCTCACATACCTCTGACGTCTGGGGACTCTCTGGCTGGTCCACTACACGCTGTAACTTGCCATACCGCAAGCACACCTCAGCCTTCGCTCCAGACTCGTTGGTATCCGTGGGTGTCTGCACACAAGGCCTCTCTTCTAGCTCAGGTACTTCTGCCATCATAACCTCATGTTCCTTGTCGAGAGAAGAATCAGGAGATACTGCTAGATAACTGTCGATCTGCGGGGGAGAGGACAAATTAGACATGTTCAAATCCGGGTCTGTCTTTACCTGGACATTACCATTGCCTGTTACCTCAGACCGTGCTGTTCCGGTAGACTCGTCCGCAACCTGGGGATGATTGGAGCTCCAATCGGTCACCAAGTCGTTGGCTAGTACCACGTCAATCCCAGCCACAGGGAGGGTATCGACTACTGCCAACGCACATGTGCCGCTGAAATAAGGCGAGTCGAGATGTACTGGCACTAAGGGGGCGATGTACTGCGTCCTTGGAAACCCAACCAGGACAACCTCTTGTCTCCCTTCCACACTTACTTCCTCGGGTACCGAGCTCTTCACGATCAGGGACTGGGCTGCTCCACTATCTCTGAGCACTACTACAGATCTACCAGTATGAACACTCGATACATACCCGCCTGAAGTGTGAGGGGAAAACAATCTGGGTTCTTCCTGCGTCGTCGTCGACTGGCTTCCTGCTGGTGATGTTCCACAGCTCATCAACATCACCTCCCTTCGTGCGCTGCCACCTCTTCTGCCTCGGCACTTAGCAGCTACGTGCCCCTTCTGCCCACAAGTCCAGCACACCATGTTCCTCCTCGGACTACGGTGTTTCGGACTGCTAGGACTTGTTCTTCGAGGGCTACTTGGGGGCGTCTTCTTAGCGCTTTGTGAGACGGGTCTTTCCTCTTCGTCATTTGGTCTGTCGAACCGGCGCTGGTAATTCCTTGGGACGTACTTAGCAGACGGCCTATGAGTCAGGATGTACTCTTCAGCCATGGTGGCTGCTGCACTCAAGGTCTCTACCTGCTGTTCCTCTAAGTACGTCTTGAGGTCTCCAGACAAACAATCTTTGAAGTCCTCGAGCAGAATCAGCTGCTCGAGGTCTTCCTTGGTCTCCACCTTCCGAGAGGCACACCATTCTTGGAAAAGTCGCTCCTTGATCGTGGCGAACTCGGTGAAAGTGTGCTCCAAGGTCTTCTTCAGGTTTCTGAACTTTTGCCTATATGCCTCAGGTACCAATTGGTACGCCATGAGCACAACCTTCTTCACCTTGTCATAATCACTGGAGTCGTCAAGGGATAACGTAGAGTAGGCGATTTGGGCCTTCCCAGTCAAGACTGACTGTATCATGATGGCCCAATTCTCCCTTGGCCACTCCAAAGAGGCAGCGACTTTCTCGAAGGCTGCAAAGAATTTTGACACTTCCTTCTCATGGAATTTGGGGACCATTTTGATGTTGCGTACCGGATAGAAGCTACTGGTGTCCTGGTGTCCGTTGTTTGCCTCCGACCACCGCCTAATCGCAAAACTTCTAGTTCATGTTGTCTCTCTCTTTCCTCTTTGTCTCGTCGTTCTTGTCTGTCTCGTTCCTCTCTCTCTGTTTCTCGTTCTTCCCTCTCTCGTCTCTCTTCTCTTTCTCGCTCTTCTCTTTCTCGTTTCTCTTCTCTTTCTCGCTCTTCTCTTTCTCGTTTCTCTTCTCTTTCTCGCTCTTCTCTTCTTTCTTCTCTTTCTAATTCTAAACGCCTCATCGCCAATTCTTTTTCTTTCATCTCCATTTCTTTATTTTTCATTTCCACTTCTTTATCTTTTAATTCTCGTTCTAATTCTAACTTCTTCCATTCAATTTCCCGATTAATTTCTAGGGCACGCATCTTGACTGTTAGGAAGCTGATATTAAGCTCACCTGCATCACTGTCAACGTCACTGCCCTTATCTTCCTTTTCCGTGGAAGCTATGTCTGCACTTTCCTTTGTACTAGGAGTTTCGCCTTCCTGTTTCTCTTCTGCCTTCAGGTGCCGGTGTACCTTGGACAAGATCTCCACACGGGAATCACTGGCACGGATCTTGATCTCCAGGTAGGCGCTCACTAGTACAAGCTCTGGTTTACTCAGATATTTTAATCTGGCAAAACAATCTTCTCTGTTCAGAAAAGCCTGAACCTCGTCCAGATCATCGATGGTAGCTTTGTCTGCCATTGTCACAGATGGAACACTTAGCACTTAACACACTGCTTACACGTTAGCACTTAACACACCGAGCACTGTTCTACGCCAATACTGCCCTTTATCGCACCAAACACTGCACTTGCTAATATTGCACGTAATCACTTCGGGTACCGCACCACCCAATATTGCACCGAATCCAAACGAACGCTTCGCTCTACAATATTGCACTGAATCACTGAGCACCGCACTAGTCAATATTGCACTTAATCGCAGCGAGCACCGCACTGCACCATATCGCACTTAGTCACTCTGAGCACCGCACAGGACGTATAACGTC
>NC_091221.1:13852761-13857761 GCF_040958095.1 Procambarus clarkii
TCTCTCACACACACACCCTCTCTCTCACACACACATACCCTCTCTCTCTCACACACACACACACCCTCTCTCTCTCACACACACACCCTCTCTCTCACACACACATACCCTCTCTCTCTCTCTCACACACACACACACCCTCTCTCTCTCTCACACACACACCCTCTCTCTCTCTCTCACACACACACCCCCTCTCTCTGTCTTTCACACACACACACACACACACACACACACACTTGTCTTGTGACCATCGTGTTGGGTGGACGTGGGTTGGGAGCTCCTGGTTCACTAGTGGAGTGGGAGGGGTAATCAGGCAACTTCGAAGTGAAAAAGACTATAAGTGAATGTACAAGTGAATGAAAAAACCTTGGGTTTTGACCAGAGCCATAAGGTAGTGAAGAAAAACAGTTTAATTAGCGTAATTCAAAATAGTTGAGGAAATACTGTGCAGTGTGGAAGCAGACCTCACCGACCTCTGACCGTGTGACCTCACCCCCGGCAGCAACCCTTCTACCACCACGTGGGACGACGATTGGAGATTCACTCACCTATTGTGTTAGCAGATTGTGCAAGGTATTGAGGAGCGCCTTTTTGGCTAGATTGTTACTGCAATGACTAGAAGGGGTTCAAGGTCAATCACCAGCAGGGATGAGGAGGAGGACAGATTTATAGACAAATTAATAGGGAAATTTGTAGAGAGAAGGAGTGATTGGTTGGAGGATCTAATCCAGGGGATTAAAAGTGAGGTATTTCAGCAAATACAGGATGCGGTAGAGAGGCAGAAACAAGAACTTATGCTCTATGTTCAGGAAGAGATTAGGAAGGGAAGAGAGGACTGGGAGAGGGAATGTGCTCGTATCACAAACGAATTAGGAAGGATTAGCAGCATGGCTAAGGATAGAGGATTAGTGGGGGATGGGTTAGTGACTGCGGTTGGGATGGGAAATCCCCAGGGGACAGGCTACCAGCATGACAACGAATTACTGAGGAGACGGTCTATTATAATACATGGATTATTCAAATCTAGGGCACCAACAAGACAAGAGAGAATAGAAACAGAAAAATACGAATTGCACGAGATATTGAGGTGTATTGGAGCAGAGATGGCAGAACGCGAGGTGGATATCAATCGACGGGTTGGACCTTACAATTGTACCAAGAATAGACCTGTTCTGGTGCAATTCTCCAATGAGGAGGCAGTGGAGTACATAATGAGGACCAAGCATTTACTCAGAGGAAGTGAAACCCATTACAATGTGTTTATAGAGAGGTTTATGACGAAAGATGAGCAAACAGCCCACAAAAATAGATGGCAACAACGACACCGAACTAGTCTCTCAGGTAGTCTCACCTCCCAGGTCACATCCCAGGTCACCTCCCAGGCCACCTCCCAGGTCACCTCCCAGGTCGCATCCTCCCCAACTCAGCCCTCCTATACATCCCCCCTGCCTCAGCCTCCCAAAACCCCCCTGTCCCTTCCACATTTGCACCTCCACAACGATTCCCCTGCCCCTGCTACATCACACTTGTCAGCGACCCCAGTGGGTCAAGCCATGCCCTCCCCAAACCCACCTTCCCATCCCCCCTCCCCAAATACCCCTTCCTACTCCCCTGCCCCTTCTACCCCATTGACTTCAATTCCATCTACTCCATCCCAGCTTCCACTGCACCCCTCTTCCACTCACCCCCAAACCCCACCCAACCCTCACCCCTCCTATGCACCTCCAGCCCACATTTAACCCCCTCACCTTGTGACCCCCTAACACCTTCCCCCATCTCCCTCTTCCCCTCTTCTACCCCAAAACCCCCACCTACCCCCGATTCCCCCCTAACTAATATACCCTCTCTTCCACTCCCAGCACCCATGCTCCATTCTCATCTCAGCTCTCCGCCCTCAGTATCCCTCTTCCCCCCAACCTCTCAACCTCTATCTGACTCTCAGTCTCACTCTATTTCTCAACCCCCCTATGCTATTCAGACCCCTAACTTTCAGACCCATTATGCCCTTCCTACCCCCCTATATGCCCAGACCCCATTCGCCTACCAGGCACTCCCAGGCACCCCCCTAGCACCCCCCACTCCCCCCCACAGCCCCCACTTGCCCCCCAGACACCCCCCAGTTCCCCCCAGACCCCTGGTGAAAGGGGGAACTCTGACACCCGAGTTTCCAAGAAGAGTCTCAAGGTTTGGTACACCAATGCTGATGGGGTAGCCAATAAAGCAGAAGAGATAAAAGAAAGAGTTAGTGAGGCAGACCCAGACATAGTGGCAATAGTGGAAACTAAAATAAATGGCATGATCTCGGATGCAATCTTTCCAGAGGGGTACCAGGTGATAAGAAAAGAAAGGACACAGAGACAGGGAGGAGGAGTGGCACTACTAATAAAGCGGAAATGGAAGTTTGATGAGCTGGAAAATCCGGGTACCAATGAAAGCACAAGCTTCATACATGGAACTCTGACAGTGGATGGGAAGAAGATTGTAATCTTGATACTCTACAATCCCCCACCAAACAGTAGAAGGCCCAGGCAGGAGTACGAGGACAGCAACAAGACATGTATGGATGAACTGCAGAGGGCAGCAACTTTAGCGCATAGAATGAGAGCGAAGCTGCTGGTCATGGGGGACCTAAATCACGGAGAGATAGATTGGGAAACGAGGAATCCCCATGGCGGGGAGGAGACCTGGGGAGCGAAGCTGGTAGACGTTATTGACAGGAATTTCCTAACACAGCATGTGAAAGAAGATACTAGGGAAAGAGGAGGGGATACGCCCAGCCTATTAGATCTCATTATCACTCAGAATGTAGAAGACATCGAGCAGTTGGAACATGAAATACCACTAGGAGCTAGTGACCATTGTGTCCTAGTCTTTGACTACATGATGGAGCTTAAAATTGTGACCAAAGGACAAGAGGTCCGGGAAAGGAGACTTGATTACAGAAAAGGGGACTACAGAAGGATAAGGGACTACCTGGGAGAAGTGCAGTGGGAGGAAGAACTTAGAGGAAAAACAGTGCAAGGTATGATGAACCAAGTCATATTGAAATGCAAGGAGGCTGAAGATAGATTTATTCCAACAATAAAGGAAAAAAGCAGGAGGGGAATATAATAACCTATGGTTTAATAGACAGTGTCAGGAAGCAAAGGTGAGAAGCAGGAGGGAGTGGAGGAAGTACAGAAGACAAAGGACAGAGGACAACAGGATTAGATGTAACAGAGCTAGGAATGATTACATTAACATAAGACGAGTGTCGGAAAGAAATTATGAGAACGATATTGCAGTCAAAGCGAAAAAGCAACCAAAATTACTACATAGCCATATAAGAAGGAAGATGTCGGTAAATGACCAAGTGACAAGACTGAGGAAAACAGAAGGGGCATATACAGAAAGCGACAAGGAAATCTGCGAGGTACTGAATGCAAAATTCCATGGAGTGTTCACAACCGAGCCTGAGCAGCTCCCATTGTTAGAAGAGATTACCCAAGATGAAAGACTATCAGATATAGAGGTGACAGCAGAGGATGTAATGAAACAGTTGACAACACTGGATGCAAATAAAGCTGTTGGACCAGACAAAGTATCACCGTGGATACTTAAAGAGGCAGCGCAGGCTCTCAGCGTGCCTCTGGCAATGATCTTTAATGAGTCACTTATGTCGGGAGAATTGCCCAGTTGATGGAAGGAGGCAAATGTCGTACCGATTTTCAAAAAGGGTGATAGGGAGGAGGCACTTAACTACAGACCCGTATCACTGACAAGCATCCCCTGCAAAATACTTGAAAGAATAATTAGGCTAAGACTTGTTGAGCACCTGGAGAGCATTGGGTTTGTAAACAAGCACCAACATGGGTTCTGGACAGGGAAATCATGCCTAACAAACCTTTTAGAATTCTATGATAAAGTAACAAGGATAAGGCAGGACAGAGAAGGCTGGGCAGACTGCATATTTCTTGACTGCCAAAAGGCCTTTGATACGGTACCGCACATGAGACTGCTATACAAACTTGAGAGGCAGGCAGGAGTAAGCGGAAAGGCCCTAGTATGGGTGAAGAACTACCTAACAGGAAGGAGCCAGAGGGTAATGGTAAGGGGCGAAAAGTCGGACTGGTGAACAGTAACAAGTGGAGTACCTCAAGGATCGGTGCTGGGACCAATCCTCTTTCTAATTTACGTAAATGATATGTTTACAGGAGTGGAATCATACATGTCAATGTTTGCAGATGACGCAAAATTAATGAGAAGAGTTGTGACAGACGAGGATTGTAGGATCCTCCAAGAGGACTTAAACAGGCTGCAGAGATGGTCAGGGAAATGGCTACTGGAGTTTAACACCAGTAAATGTAAAGTTATGGAAATGGGATCAGGTGACAGGAAACCAAAGGGACAGTACACAATGAAGGGGAACAGCCTACCTGTAACGATTCGAGAAAGAGACCTGGGAGTGGATGTGACACCTAATCTAACTCCTGAGGCACATATAAATAGGATAACGACAGCAGCGTACTCTACACTGGCGAAAATTAGAACTTCATTCAGAAACCTAAATGAGGAAGCTTTCAGGGCGCTTTACACTGCCTACGTGAGACCCGTCTTAGAGTATGCCGCGCCATCATGGAGCCCCCACCTGAAGAAACACAAAGAAACTGGAGAAGGTTCAGAGGTTTGCGACGAGGCTTGTCCCAGAGCTACGAGGGATGGGATATGAAGAGCGGCTGAAGGAACTGAACCTTACGACACTAGAGAAAAGAAGGGAGAGAGGAGATATGATAGGGACATATAAAATACTCAGGGGAATTGACAAAGTGGAAATAGATGAAATGTTCACACGTAATAATAACAGAACGAGGGGACATGGGTGGAAACTGGAAACTCAGATGAGTCACAGAGATGTTAGGAAGTTTTCTTTTAGCGTGAGAGTAGTAGAAAAATGGAATGCACTTGGGGAACAGGTTGTGGAAGCAAATACTATTCATACTTTTAAAACTAGGTATGATAGG